>NC_132878.1:11814924-11829924 GCF_030463535.1 Salminus brasiliensis
GGGAGTAGCATAAGTTGCGCAAGTAGCGCAGATTGTTCTACGTTTACGTGGCTTCCGTGCAATATCATCCTGCAATGCCTTAGAGTTTATTTAGCAGGATAACAATCTGCTCACCACAGAACAAATTCAAGTCAGACTGACTGAACGCCCATTTATAAACCATTTAGACGATAATGACTCTGACCAAGCGACTGCTGTTAAAGGACAGAAAGCTAAATTTAAAGTTTATTCCCGTTGCTGACTCGCTAAGCTAGGCTTTATGTCAACCACTGACAGCTCATTGCAGCTGCTATTGATTAACTGTTGGCTTACCAACGCAAGTGTTGACAACAAAAACTGGGGTTGGCGTGACAGTAAGGACAAATGAGACAGGTCGTGCTGTGTTTGGACTCGTAGCCGGCTTTCTAGGCTTAGATAATGTATCTAGCAGGCTGAACAGCACAGCACAGACCATGTTACTGAGGCTCAAAACATTTTCTAAAAGCACAAAGTCGAGTGAATGGCCTTCAAAGTGTTTTCAACTGTTTTTAGGCACATTTAGTAGATTGGTGGGCATGTTTTTTTCTCACCTGTTTTCAGAGCGTGATATTACCAATCAGTGAGCTTCCCACCCTATGGCTCTCTTAAACGCATATGGGGGGATAATTTTGAAATACCGTCCTTGTTTTGTCAACATTTTTAAATACTACAGTAACAGACATTACCTTTATACAGCCCAACCCTATCTGTACATTTCTCTGAAACTGCACATTTCACAGCAAAATACCTCAAATGTCTTTGTTTACACCACAACAATATCATTTTAGAGATATTTTTGAAACATTGATGCACTTCCCCTTTAAGGCCCTGTGTAGGAAAACTACTTAGACCTATTGGTAATAATAGAGGGCTCTAAAACCACTGCCTCTCGAAGTAAGGTGGAACTTCTTAGCACATTCAGAACCATCTACACAACAGAAAAAGGAACTGACATTTAGTGGACTGTATTGTTAAGATAACAAAATGCTAAATGCTAATGCTAAATGAAAAGCAGTCCAGCTGCTGTCTCCTACAGAACAGATTAGACCTCTGAAGTGTTGTCTCATACTACAGTTGGTCTCATGTCCAAATAAGAAACTCCAGATCTAAGCAGGTTTTCTATATGGAAATAATCATGCCATTTTTAAACTGCTAATATCATGGTAGTGTGATGTCTAATTCCAGAACCTGCTGGTATTTATTAAATCTATTCTTCTTTCTACCAGAGAAATGTTGCCCATGCCACTGGCTGCAACGCAAACCTAAAGCATGATCAACCCTCCCCGTGCTCAACAGTTGGAGAGGTGTTCTTTTCATGAAATTCTAAAATGCCTTGTTATCTTCTCATAGACTTTTTCTGTTTGTGGGCATCAATTATCTGAACTTTCAGTTCAGTTGAGTTCTAGACAGCTGCTTAGAGGAGTCCATGGCTGCTGAATGGTTTAAAGGTCAAGGTTTAAAGAGTCAGGGTATTTATTAATCTTTGGTGCTCCTTTCCTTTTTTATTTTAAAGTTGTGCAAAACAATGGTAATATACTGATCTTGCTTAAGATACTGAAGATAATCTTTAACATTTGGCCTTTTGGTGATCAGTTCATCTTCTACACACTAAGCTATTGACAGTAGCAGACCTTTATGCAGTGTAGATGTATGTTGTATCGCAATCAAACCATTAACTCTTTTATTATTTATTGTTTTGACTTTTTTCATATGTTACCACAAAAAATGTTACGATGTATATGGTGTATTTGCTAGATCGGATCATGCCTTTAGCTTATGATGATTTGAGAGCAGACTGTGAGAGATGGGGGAGAACAGGGTTAAAGGGTTAAAGGTGATGGGGTTGTGTAGAGATGATAGAGATGGAATTTATGGGACATTAGAATAAATTCAGTTATTTCATAATTACACTAAATGTCATCATGAATGAACCTAACAAGATTTAAAAATATAATACAAATATAAAGTGTGCTACATTAACTTATACTTAAAGGTTTGAATTGTCATCCTTCCTTTGTAACAGTTACATTTTGGAGATATGAGGTTATGCTCTGGCATGGTGATGATAAAGTAAACACATATTCCATTTGACAGTACTCAAGAAACAAATTTATCCAAATGGATACATGGAAATAGGGCACCAGTCATTTGGATTTACTTACTTACTTGCTTATTTAGGAATTGTGGCACTCTTTCTTCTTCCTCTTCAAATCACTGTACTGGAGAAAGACTACACCTAAATAGCAAAGCACTCACTTTACGTTATCTTAAGACTTAAATGCTCTCTAATTTTTTGTGTTATGCTATAGCTTTCTGTTATATTGCTTTCTGTCTTATACATATCGCATCTCTCCACATCAAGCCTCTTGTTCCAAGCCTCTAAATACTGTTAAATCCATAGCAGCATAATTTATATAACTGTCAGCTGTACATCACTTGCTTTATTTTTATTTTACTACAGCCTTCTGTAACTGTAAGCATACTGGTTAGCACAGAGGTGGAGATCATTCTATATAAAACATACAATGAGCAGAAATAGAAATAGAAGATAAGGAGGGATCAAACTGAAAACTTCCATTAAATAGTTTTGTGAGTAAGACCGTCTGCATGTTATGTTGAAGTTTGGTAGCTTTCTGCAGCCCGGCGTGCTAAAAGATGCTGTGGCCTTTTTTGCATAGTCAGGAAATGACTATTCCATTTTTTTAGGTGAAGTCAAGTCATGCTCATGAATGGTGAATGTGTGACCTTCAGCAAGACACAGCTAAGGATGCCATAACTGTAACAACAATTCCTGCCTGCATCGTCAGCGCTAGACATTAGGGCTGGATGATAGCATTGAATTTCTTTGCATTCAAGTGTTCATTGTATTACTAAGGCTCTAAGTATTACTAAGTATCCTAACACCAAAACAAACACAGATATTGCTAAAAATAAAAAGTCTTATGCATTATTTTTGTATATTTAGTGTGATTTCCACAATTAAAACAAAAATAAGCAGAAGTGAGTGGTAAATTAGGAAAATAGAAAATGATGGGTGGATGGCCTAATATTAGGGTTTTAACTATATACCTGGCTTAATCATTTACGATAGCCTACTATACCATTTTTCTCTATTTACAGTGCAATGGCACTCTGTCAAGAGGCTATTTCAGCCTTGTCTGCCAGTGATTCCGGGTCGATTCAGCTGACCAGAAAGAAGTAGATGAAAATATGAATGACTGACTAATCTTCATGTATGTTTATGTAGTGATAACATAATATTGGGCTATTTTAATCATTTAGCATAGCCTAATATTAGGCATTTCACTTTACCTGGCTACTTCTTGTGTACACTAGCATATTCCAATTGCTCTCACAAATCCTTTACCAACATGTACTATATGTTTGTGGACACCCCTTTCCAATGAATGCATTCAGCTACAGATATGCATATAAGTATTGCCAATTGAATAAACATGAGCCTATTGGCACTGTGCCTAATGCCAGGCGTGGGCTAGAGGAGTATAAAGACCCCCCAGCATTAAGCTGTGGAGCAGTGGAACTGTGATTTTTGGAATGATGCCGCTTCATCCGAGTTGCGAAGTTAGGGATGAGGTCAGGTGATGATCATCCAACATCCTGAACTCACTAAAAATAACCTCACTCAATAACACACCAATCAAATCCTCACAGCTCACAATAAGGCCAAAATCTAGTAGAAAGCCTTTCCTTTCACAGCAGATTTTTTTACTGCAACAAAACCAAGCTTTTGATTTCGGAAGAAGCAATGAATGAGAAAGTGTCCCAATACATTTGTCCATATAGTGTATTTGGCTTACTCTTAAGTTATATTTTGCAAGTTGTCAATCATTTCAAGACATAATGTATTCCTCAGATTCTGTTGTCAGATTAGTAAAGGTACTGAATCCCTGAGAAGGTGGCGTCTATTCAACGTGTTGATGAAGATTGTCAGTCTGGCTTCACAGCACAGAAACAGCATTACTTTAAGTAGCTTACCCTTATTGGTTCTGTTACTTCTTAGTGTTGCTTCTGATATACCATAAAATATTACTTAGCTGACTCTAAAACTGGGTTGGTCTCCTGGTCCATGTATTCATGACCTATTTATTGATCATGAATACTCTTGTCGGGTCATTAATAAATATTAAATAAATATATAACATGACATCATAGCATACCTGTTCTCAAACACCTTCGCAGGTAACCAGTGTCTTTTAGAACTGATTTTAGGATATGTCTGTTTAATTTAATTAAAAGCCTTCGCTGTAACTTGGAGTGTGATTTACTGATTGTTTGCTGACTTCCTGGAAGAGCTCTGGAGACAACAGGCAAGTAAGTTGGTTATTCCTGCTACCTGGCTAAAGAGTGGCAATACAATCATTTTTTATATGATATCTGATAATCCAAGAGTTGACGGACTAGGTTGGCTCTTTTGGCTATTTAGTTAAGTTTGAATGTGTTTTATTATTTTTTTGATATTGCCATTTATTATATACTGTGGTATCACTTTACTCATTGTTGATGCCTCATAGAAGCTCACCTAGCATTCAACTGAATACCTATTAAATGTAACTGAACTCTTAAATCAAATGTACGTAGGATCTACAATAGACCATCCAAGTAAAGTTATACCCATTCTATTTCCTAATATATTATTTTAAAATCATATTGTTGATTAATACAATTCTATTATTATTATTAAAATTTAAATTATTTTAAAAATGTATATTGCTATAATATATTCTGTCATCAAATACAGTTCAAATAGACTCATTCAAGGTTTCCTCTTAAATCAAGGGTATTAAAAAGAGTTTATCCTGTATTTTTTGGAGTAACTCTCCACTGTCTCTTTACAGTCCAAAGAAGGCTTTCTACAAGAATTATGGAGCATTGCTTTGAAGATTTGACCGCATTCAGCCATAAGAGCATCAGTTAGTCAGGATCTTGGATGATCACCACCCCACCTCATCCCCAACTGCCCAACTCCCCAACTCATCACAAAAGTATTGGATGGAGCACCACGCATCATTCCAAAAAGTCTGTCTTAGCAATGGGTGCAACTTAAAGTAGCTGAATGCTTTAATTAGAAAGAGTGTCCACAAACATTTGGACATATAGTGTAACATGTACTCATTTTTATTAGTATTGGATGGAGCATCACAGAGAACACAGTTCCAGAACACAGTTATACTGTCCATACTCTACAGGGACTAGACAAGCTGTGTGTGTGCATTTGCACATCTGTCTCAGCAATGGGTGCAACTTATGCATTCATTAGAATGGGCATTCACAAACATTTGTACATATAGTGTACTTTAGTACTGACTCACCCATCCCTATTTAACACAGTAGCATCAACGCTGCCTCATGTTTATGATGAGCTAAACATGTTGCACCGTTGTGTTACTAAGTCAAGAAGGTGGTTATAATGTCTCCGGTCACATTTTAAAGGACAAATGGTTGAGCAGGATTTAGGAGTTAGCAAGGTAGTAGGGCATTGCCTAGCTGGGCACCACAGAGAGGAGGAAGTAGATTGGGAACAAGGTGTTCTAGTTCTCCTCAGCCTCACAGTTTGGCCTCACTGCAAAGCCTATATATAGACAAAATACTTCAAACTTACATTGGATAATATCAGAGGTGGCTAGGGTAGACGAAACCATGCTAAAGCAAATGTACTGTTACTTTTAACGAATCAGTGACTCCAGTAGCTACCAAAAAAGATATATCCAGTATCGAGTTACCTATAGAACTGCAGTTAAACTGCTTATACATATAGCATCTCTCAGGATAGGACCGGCAGTTTCTTAGACAGCAATAGCCTCTTTTTATGGATCCCTTTGGTCTGAGGTAAAATGTTAAAGCTTGAAAAGAAGGGACGTGAGCAGCAGCAAAGCAGACTAGGTGCTGAAGCAACGGAGGACACAATTAGGAACTAAAAGTGAAGGAAAAATGATAGCTTCCTCTGAAACACACTTAAGCAGAAGTAAAGGTATTCAGAATGTAGATAAAGCTTTAGAAACACACTTTACAGCAGTACAATGGAATTCAACCTCCACATTTAACACATCTGTGGCAATGAACACACTCACAACAGTGAATAAGTCCAGTGAGATCACACACCCAGAGCGGCGGCCAGCTCAGTGCCCAGGGTGCAATTGGGGGTTAGATGCTTTGATCAAGGGCACTTCAGCTGTGAAGACTGAGGTAGGAAAAAGTGTTGCTCCTTTAAGCCTCATGATTCCACTTCTTGTCAGTCTAGGGGATTGAACTGGTGACCTTCTGGACCCATGCCTGCATCTTTAACATTTAGCCCATGGCTGCCTTGTAGTGTAACTGAAGTACTTGGAACTGAAGTACATGAATAAATGAACTCACCACGCAACTCATCTACGTAACATACAAGAGGTATGAATCATCTCCCCATCATTAATGAGAAAGCCAAGACATCTCAATAATGAGATTTTTAACACATTTTTAACTGGTTAAATAACTGCCTATTAAATGTAACCCTGCACCGTAACACCAACTTTAACCGTAACACCAACTTTAACCGGAACCTTAAATCTAACCCTAAACCTAACCCTGAAAAGGGTAGGGTTAAGGCTAGGATCAGGGCTAGGTGCAGGATTACATTCAATACACAGTCATTTACATTCATCTTAGACTTCAGTTGCATTTAAGAGACATTTAGTTGAATGTCAGTTGAATGTCAGGTAAGCTTCTACGAGGCATCTCCAATGGACCATCCAAGTAAAGTGATACCCATTCCATTTTTAATATATTATTTTATATTCATATATATTATTGATCAATTAAATATTAAGATATAAAAAGTGTTAAACTGCCGAAACATATCAACAGATGACAAAATGACAATGACCACTTCAGAAGATCTGGCTGATTGTAACCACATCTTCCACAGCTTATCTAGCAGATTGATGTTGTTTTGTCCATAATTTCTGCATCTCCAATTTCCTCCCACTAGCTAGGAAGCTTTCATTACATAATACTACCAGTGCCAGGAAAGGGGAGGCTAGTATCTGCCTCCTCCGACTCTTATGAAGCCAGCCAACCTCTTCTTTCGAGCTGCCACTAATGCAAGAATAGCTCGACACGCTTGGAGGAGAACACTAACTACCACGTCCATATTGGCTAGCATTGCGCTGAGTTATGGGATGAGAGGAAGGGGCATCCTATCCACCCAGACAGTGAGTTAGCTATGAACAATACAATTAGCTTCTTATATAAATCCCACCATAAATGGTACAATAGCTATAAGGGTAGCACTTATACAGGCACAGAAATTACACTAATAAGCAGGCAAGTAATAAGCTAACATTAGCTTCTATCAAGTTCTATCAATATGGCCCTTCAAGCAAGTCTTCAATGCTAGATGAAATATTGGATATACTGTACCTCCCGTGTTCTCCCTTTTTCTTCATACCTCACCTCGGACTGGGTCAGACTGGCCTGGAATGGACTGGATATGGTCTGACTAGACTAGACTGACCATGATCGATCGAGTTGTACATCTCTGTGTGTATCAATTAACTCATCAACACTGAAGATACAGTCTCCTGACTCCTGAATCTGCCTCCTGTATGCCGGATTTCTAACACCTCAGATACCTCAGACATCCCATGCACCTACCCAAAAGCTGCCCTATCCAGCCTTCCATGGTGTGGTTCAATACTAGCATCAGTTTGTGGCATGCTATAGTAACTATCACAATTCTGTCACATTAAAGATTAATGTTTTTTCTTTTAGAGTTTTCTAGAGTTTCTAGAGTCTAGTGTTTTCATTTTACCACAAGCTGATTGGCTTGGTCCTTTCATCATAGCAAATAAATAATTAATAAGACTAATAAAACAGAGGAGGATGGAAATTGTAATACTGCCATCGCCCCACAATTGCATCCTTAATTAAGATTGCAATAATGAAACTGAAGCACCCCTGGCCTGTACACTGACCCCCCCTAAAAAACATGTCTCCAGGAATAGCCTGCTAGAGTTCAGACAATGAGCAAACTTCAAGTGTAGACCAACATTTGGAAGGAACACTTTAAGTATAAGCTTCAGTAACTGAACCGTATTCGGCACAAGCCCTGCTGCTGTGCCGTGCTGATGTCAGGACGCAAGGCAATGCCGCATCAACCTGCCTGACTGTGTCCTTGCTTTCCATGATGTCCCCAATGTATGCATACCCTAGTTTCCCTCTCATCCGACCATTGTGCTTTCTCACACTCAAACTATATTTATCCCAGAAAGTCACAGAAAAGCGAACAGGTTCTTCTGCTTTTATCCAGGTCATTACCAACTCCCACTCTGTGTCGAGTGTTGGGAGTAGCTGCTGGCCTTCGCTGAGTAGGAGTTGCTGGGTGCCTTAGCTGAGCTAGGACCAACTTTCTGGAAAAAAGACATATTTCCAAAAATACATAGTATTTACATAAACTACAAACAGGTAGTTTAGAGTTCAATTTAGCTAATCTGAGTTCATCTGAGATGAAGAATTCGCAAACAGACCTGCTTACGTAGTTTCTAGTGAATTGTGCTGCATAGCTAAAACTTGCTATTGTGAAGCTTGAATTTAGTCTCTACTTTTCTCCAGTATGTCATACACTATATCAGAAATTTGAGATTACTAACCACTCTGTTGTTTGAGGTATTCTCCTGGGTTTGTGTAATGCTAATTGGTAGGGTAAAAGCTTTAAATACCTGTAGCTATGGCCTACATTAGCCATATGGCTTCAGACACCACACAGATCGGCTACATTCGGGAACACATTAGGAAAAACTGAGTAGATTGCTTTTTTACTAATCTATTACTTTGACCAAATACTAGCTTAAAGGGAAACTCCACGGTTTTAAAGCTGTTACTTGTTAGCTATAGCCTTTGTTAGCTATGGCTTAATTGTAACACTAAAGAAACAACCACTTACACCAAACACATCAAACACTCATCGACTACAATCGGGATCAGAGGAAAAGCTAAGTAGAATTTCTGCTGAACTACTGATTTGACCAAATACTAATTTAAAGGGAAATCACATTTTTCTAAAATTTAGATTACTTGTTAGCAGTAGTCTATGTTTGCTATGGCCTCAGTGTAACACTGAAGAAGCAAAGTTCATACACCCAATATATCGACTACATTTTGCTGAAACAATTGTTCTGCACAATTAAATGATTAGGATATAAACAAAGTCATGTGGCTTGATGTGAAATCCATAAATGTAGAGAAATGTACAAAGTCAGACAGTGGTGGTGATGGGAATACAGTGATCAGTGTCAGAATACAGACAGTCACAAGTTTCTTAGTAAAAAAGACATTATTCAATAATTTATTGTTTTTTGTGATGTCATGAAATCCAATGCATTTACACTGGCCTATATGTAGTTTTTCATCTTACAGTAGGTTTGCTCTGCCCATTTTGAATGACATACAATACAGGGAAACCAATCAGTATAGAGGTCATTTACATTTCAGTCTTAAAGGGAGAAACAAGTAAACAAGTAAAAACACTGATTAGTTCTAACTGAGGTTGGCAAAATGAATTATGACTGTTTTTGCTCTATAAAGTTTATATAGTTTTGAACTCAAATCAAGTCAAGTCAAGTCAAATTTATTTGTATAGCGCTTTTTACAACTGTTGTCGTCACAAAGCAGCTTTACATAATTATTACTTAATAAAGAACAGAGACAGAGAAGAAAGAAGAAATAACATGAAGCGTCAAAGACCCTCGTGAGCAAGCCAACGGCGACAGTGGCAAGGAAAAACTCCCTCAGAGCTGGAGGAAGAAACCTGGGGAGGAACCAAGACTCACAAGGGGGACCCATCCTCCTCTGGCCAGACTGTTTTAAACATTAATGATAAAAATTACCAAACCAGGTACAACAGAAAGTTAATAGTTGTGATATTAATAGTGTCAGACAGGCACGAGTCCATCTAGGTTTCAGCACGGCCACCAAACAGGCAGCAGCGGCTGGCGGGTGAGCCATGGGTGGTGGCGGGTTGGGGGGGGGACCCGCTGGCTGGACTGGTAGGTGGCAGCTGGTTAGATGCAGGTAGAGGGGACCTCAGCGGGCAATCTTCCTGCAAATGTATTTTAATACATTCATAGTGGAGTGGTTTGTGTGTATGTTGTAAGATTTTCCTCTACTTTACTATCATTAGCATGACATTTAATAAACTCACACCTGTAGGTTCACTGGTGGGGTTGAATAGTAAAGGACTGTGTGGCAGACATTACAACCCCTAATTCCATCACCACCACTGTAAGGAAGTCTATTTACACCAAACTATTCTGAATGGTGTTGCTGGAGTTTCAGAGCTACTTTCAGGGCCTGCTACCTTGTAGCTTGGTTGTATTTTGGTTGGCCTCGATTGACAGGCAAATGTAATGCATGGAGCTGATGGAGTCAACCTTCTTCCTTGGACAGGGTTTATTTGACCTAAATAGGCACCAGCCAAATCAGTTTCATGGACAACCAAATGAAGACGTCATAGGCCTATCTGAGGTCTGCAGACACAGCTTCACTTGGGTGCTTATTTTCCTAGAGCATAGCCAACCTTGTTTACCTGTCTAAGCTGAATTGTTCTGGAACTGGAACTGAAAATAAGGCTTGTAGTTGCAGTTGATGGAATACCAACCTGACTCCAACACCCCTGTGCAATCCCCCCAAAAAAGCACTTCCATGCTAGCTCAAAAAAGTCTTATAGGTAAGTCTGTTTACTTGACTGTCTTGGCATTGCACTCAGGCAGTTATTTCCAGTCATATTAGATCAGGCTTCCTTCCCTTCTAAAAAAAACAGCATAGAGCATCATAGCATCATAGCTGCAAAAAAACAGCATTTGCTGTGTTTTGAATGCTGTTATGCTGGTCAACTGGCACAATATCAGCACCGGACCAGCATGATCCAGTGTAAAGAGCAAAAATAGAAATCAGGAATTAGTGATACTTGGCTAGAAACAACAACACAGCTGAACATGCAATGATCCATAACCCCTTTCCTCAGTACCTCAGGTAGCTGCCATTTCTACTATTAAATCTACATTTCTGCATCAATACTGCAGCGTCTCAGTGATGTTGTTGCATTTAGCTGATGTCTAATTAAGGTGTTCTAAGAAAGCCCACAATCATTTATTTTAATTTATTTAATTTCTAATTTTACATTTGAAATATGAAAAATATGAATATAAGTCATAGCTGCCTAGGTTTTAAGTGCTAACCGATCCAAATGGACTGAATGGGGGAAAAAACATAGTGTATCCAAAAAGAAAAATTTAAAAGATTCTTTTATACAAAATAGAAGACACTGATTCTACACAGCACTGCAATACTGTAACTCTTCTGATAGAATATTGAAACAAGTAAAAACAGATATTCAACCAGCTGGTTTCTATTCAATTGAGGCCTTGAGGCCTGCAGAAGAGGCCTATACCTATTCCAGAAGAGAAACATTTAGTGACATTGTTTTGTGTATCATAATAGATTATTATTATTTAATATGTCAATCCGCCTTGCATGATGTTATTCAATAAATCATACAGGGCATTTTCTACACTGACAACAACATTGCATTTAGACTTATGATGAGTTTGAGAACATCTAGTTCATTATTTTTTGGATATTTCATTGTTATGTTGATGCAGCTTACTATTGACTTCTACAACCTGAGTACAAACACAACTGCCAGGTCTAATAGCTTTTAAATTATACTATTTTATTCTATTAGAGTACAACCAGTAAAATGGCACAGAAGCAGAATGAACCATTATTCCATATGTCATGGAGTGTTATGTACTGGCTGGAACAACAGAAAAGTTCAAATATTATTTCTGCCCTTCTGGGGCCTATGCTCCTCTGACAATGTTTCTGATACCAATTTGTGACATGTCTCTGGAACATCAGACTTGCCTCAGTAAAACCACCAGAACAGTCTCAATGACAGCAGTACCCATAAGTCTGTGTTTGCATCAATGAAAAACATGTGTCTCCATTTTTGTCCATTTTTGTCCATGGTTTAAACCCTGGAGCTGATCTGTAAACAGTAAATTAGTCTTGCTGAATAGTACTTGGTACTTGGTGTAAACTCTTATTGTACATTAATTTCCATTTAAAGTTAAGGACATTTTTGCCTTCTCCTTTAAAGTCACCATTTTGGAGATGCATGTTTTATATGTATATGTTATATGTGTTATATTCTCATTCATGCATTGTCATCTTCAAAATAGGAGTTTCTAAAATTAACATATTAGATCATATTTGTTAACCTTGAAAGCAAATGCATCAACATCAGTGAGGCGCCCCACTATTCATAGGGAAAAGTAGATTGAACGGCATAAATGGCTTAAACTCGTGGATCTGTGGAAAGGAGTTCACCTTTTCTCCCTCTTAACACTCTCAACTCATAAAGCTGATGAGTTGAATCAGGTGTGGTTAATGAGGAGGAACGCTAAAGTCTGCAGTGCTGTGGGCAGAAAGAAACCCGCAATGGAAATCTGCCACTGTCAGCGGCGACAGCAGTGCAGGTCCTTAAAGAGTTCAGTTTTCTCAACTTTTGCTACCGACTACAGCAGTGGAATAAACTCAGTGTTCATAAATTTTTTCTAAAAGATGGTGCTGAGTGCTTTTATTAAAAGATCAGGCATACCAGGTTATGCCATGTTCACACTGCTACATTTTAGCCCTGGTTTTCGGGTCCTTGACTGTTTTTGGAGATCACCGAGCATCATGTCAGAGGCAAATCGGCATTCGCTCTGTGCTGTCTTGGTCGCTTTGTGTGAACTGCTGGAAGGCGTGATCCGTGAGCGAGGCGATCACTGATGCCTCGTACGTCTCTGACAAATATCTAGCAGGTCTAAGGTCTAGTAGGGACTAGTTACAGCCAGTGGGAGCACAAGACATGGGGTAGGGAGAAAGCAGAAAGTGGAGTTTATCCATTTTCTAACCCATATTCTTTCTTGTTTAAGATAAAAATCAACTTGTATGGCTAATTTCTTAAGGACATTTATTTTGGAAGAAAAAAAGTGGGTTCTCGGGGATGGCAACACATCAGTTCTTAATAAGTAATTAATGACCTGTGTCACTGATCAGTCATGTAGTGTGTGACCCACAATCACTAAAAAAACAATGATTACAATATAACAATATGCAATACAATATAAGTGATTACAACATAACAAGGTGTGTAGTGTGAACCTGGAACGGTAATGCACATTCACAATAAGTGACATTAGCATGTGAGCATTAGCAATCACCAATTGACCAGACTCAGCCAGCCATGCCACAACTATTCCAATAATGCCATCCAAAACATTGTGAAAAGGTCTTTCCATTCTTGTAGATTTTTCCCCACTCTTTTTTGCAAAAGACCTTTAGTCCTTGCAATCATAGCTGGTTTAAGGTCCACCCACAAAAGTGATATGATGTTTAGATCAGGGGATTGTGAGGGCCATTACAAAAGCTTCTGTCTGTCTCTTCAGGTGTTCCTTTACTGATTGGGGCCAAAGAGTTTGACTTCATCAGCCCTCATGACTTGTTTCTAAGAGTCATCTGCCTGGTTTAGTGGGTTGTTTTTTCCTAATGACTCTTCTATGAAGTGCAAGCTTCGCTGCACAGTAGAATAGTGCACTGCACCCTTGGTTAAACTTTCCTATGGGTTCCTGGCAGTCATATAGGGTGTTGTGATTGCCTGTGATTGTGTTGCCTGTACCAGCATATGAACAGGTCTCTTTGTCTTCCAGGTCTCATCTTGACCTGCACAGCTGCCCCAAATAACATTCTGTACTGCAGTGTAAATGCTTCTGTGTCTTCTTGCAGTCTTCCCCTGCACTGTGGGCATTGATTACCTTTGTTTTCAGATCTTTTAGACATTTGCATTGTAGGAACCCATGTTTGACGAGTGTTAGGAGTATATTTGTATAAATTAACATAAATACAAATGGTGACATGTCTCAGGCCTGGTTTGCCAATCAAGGTCTCAGACCTTTCCCAAAAGAAATCTGAGCCTTTGCAACATTCATGGTGCCTAAACTCATATTATCTGTTCTGAGAATACTGGGTTTCATGTTTGATTAACTTCAGAAGCTGTGTATTCACTACACCAACAAAATGTGTCTTTTGGCCAAGGGTGCTTTTGTAAATGTATGCAGATGATTTGTAATGTATGTAATAGCCTGTTCTGATTGGCTTCACCATTACACTGACGCATCATGCTGAGCACTGTCTTTGGTACTTTGTGGCATGTTCAGGGATCTATTTTTCAACCAGTGAACTTCTCTGATTATGTGTCTGCCTGGCTTAACTACGAACATCTCCAACATGGCGCAGCTATTACTATTCCGAGCATACACCACACCTAATCAATTCATTCGAGTTATTGACCCTCTTCCAGAGAGAGTCCCAAAAAGGGCTGGTTAGAGGTTGCCCTGGGACAAGGCCAGTGGCTCGTGGCTGTGCAATAATGCAAACGGATGGATACCCTGGCCCTCTTGGATAAGAATCTTAATGGGATATTGGCAGTATAGCAGCCAATTTCCTATTACTTTTACATGATGGCCACTTTGGTGGAAAGGCTGGATTTTTCTCTACTGACCTTTGATTAAAAGTGATTTAATGCAATAATAATGCTTATAATATCCACTGCCATTGTCCTTGTCTTTTAAGTATGTTATAGGACTGAAAACTCATCATTATCATCCTGTGCATGAAAGTTAAGTACCACCAAAATTGTCAGCGGGGACTAAATTGTATACCAGGACACTTAGGTAACACACTCTGTATGTTGTAGTTTTATAGGGACTGTTTCGGTAGAGATGCCATCCTGGAATATGGCTATCTCTGAACATTACGGGAAGAGCCTGTTAGCCTATTGGCTAACTATTATGTGTTAACCAGGTCAGTTTACTCTACAGGTCTTCAAATCTGGACCTTGAATCCAGTTTCCAGTCCTCACCTTCATAATCCTGGGTAATAGTG